>NW_026857875.1:0-16268 GCF_026571515.1 Ruditapes philippinarum | reverse complement strand
AATACTGTAGTTGTATGTCTCTTGGTATAATAAGATAAATAACACATGACTGACGGGGTGATAGAGGATATTGCCAACCCTTGAACTGGCATATTACCCCTCAGCTGCGCATCGGGGTAATACGAGTATACTCGTATACTAGTTCTCGGGTTGACAATATCCTCTTTCACACCGACAGCCATGTGCTTTTTTATAATATGTAACATCCATTGGCAAAAAAGTCGTAAATATGCTGTAATTATTTTTTTTTTTTATAATTATCCATTATTGAAAGAAAATTATATTAGAAACATCCATGGGTTTATATCAGAATTTAATAATTTGATAAATATTTGACCGAAACATACTATCACTGATCTCAATGGCTTAATAAAACTGAGCCTGCAAAATTTTATAATTTTGCTGTTATTGACATTAGTTTGGATTTCAGTTTTCTCTATTTTAAGGGGAAAAATCTCATAATTACCAAATTGTTTGTTCTTTTCTATCTATCCTAGTCATTACAGACTATTCTTGCTGTATATAAACAGTATGGTTATTTGCAGTGTGATTTCCAGGCTATAAAATAACTTTCTGAATACCTTTTTTTGTTGATAAATAGAACAGAAAAAGAGTCGGTTGGTGCTTTCCGAATAGGTTTTCGTCACAGACAACTACATGTATACTACTTGTAGTTTCAGAGTTATGTCCCGGACAAAATTGCAAAAATTCCAAAAATAAGGCAAGAAAGAGATAAGTTTTTTTTGCACAGCACTTCTACTCAATGAGATTTCTCTACCGACAAAATAGCTTGTTGATTCGTCTTGTCACAGTACTGTCCTGGACAGTGTTCAAAGTAAAAAAAATAAACAAAGGGCAATAACTCCAAAAATTTGGCATGGCAGAGTTGTGGTTCTTGTGCACTGCATATCTACCCAATGAGATCTATCTACCTACAACGGTTCTTGTTTATATCTGTTACAGTGTCAGAGTTATATCACGGACAAATTATTGATATATCTTATATCATTAGAGTTATGCAAAGTGTAAACATGAACAAAAATAATAACTCCAAAATTAGGCAAGGCAGAGTTGCAGGTATGCGCTGCATATCTACCTAATGAGATCTATCTGCCTACATAGTTTCATGTTGATACCTCTTGTTCATTCGGAGTTATGTCCCGGGCAAGAAAATGGGATAGACGGACATCCGGACGGACGGACGGACAAAGAGGCGACTAAATGATCTTCCTGCGAAACATTTACCAGCTTGTAATTCTATCAAAGTATGGAGGCCCTGAGGAGTGAATATGTACTGCCTGTTTATAATTATCTTAAACTGGATTTTTCTAGTTTGTTCAATACTTCATACCTACAGGTGTATTGCTACAGGAGGATGAATCCTCCAATTAATAAGTATTATCTTTATCTTTTTGTTACATATTGAAGTAGTTAATAGTAGAATGAAAGCTAAAAATTAGATAAAAGCTTAGTGATGCATATAGGTGCACCTGTCCATGTATTTTTGAAAGAGGATAAAATTTTTAACTAGTGACTTCTAAGGAGCCCTTAAGGTGACATTTTCCACATTTTTTTGATGAAGTTAATTAGTTTTTACAAAATAATAATTTGTAAATGCGAAATACAATTCGTTTTTACGAAATATTAGTTCGTTTGTACGAAATAATATTTCGTAATTACGAAATATTAATTCGTTTTTAAGAAATATTAATTCGTTTTTACGAAATATTATTTCGTAATAACGAATTTTAATTTGTAAAAACGAAATATATTTCGTAATAACGAAATAAAAATTCGTAATAACAAAATATTAATTCGTAGTTACGAAATATAATTTCGTTTTTACGAAATATTATTTCGTTATTACAAAATAATAATTCGTTTTTACGAAATATTCATTAGTTTCTACGAAATATTTCGTAAGTACGATATAATATCTCGTTTTTACGAATTCATATTTCGTAATTACGAAATAATATTTCGTAAAAACGAATTAAAATTTTTATAGAGTATCAAAAAGTTTTAGTAATACATTGTATTTATAAAGGACTTGAAACTCAGTTCCTGACTAAATATAAGGCATGTAAATGCAATATAAATAGTGACTTTTTTCTCCCCATGTTTTGTAACTTATGTAACATTTATGTATATAAATTAAAATAATCGCCTGTCAATAGCGTGGCCGCCACAGCCGTGATAGTACAGCGCTAGGAAATATTTGTTAAAAAATGCGTCCTGTGCTTAAAATCCATCGTTTTGCCGAGGTAATGGAGTTTTGAAATAAAATACTCCGTTTTTTATTATCGCATGGTGCCCATTTATAAATTAATAGCCTCAAAAATTAAAACATTGCTGATTGGAACATGTTTTATGACAATTGGGAAAAAGAGTATATTTTGGATTGAGAATGACTTGTTACTCAAAAACCCTGTTAAATATAATAACTTGAGAACCATTCGGCTTATAATCGTAAGGTTGATCCTGACTATTTATAAATAGCAGTACTTGCAATGTTGTTGTCTAGGGCGTTGTTAATAGACACGTGATAAAATTCTCATAATATGCGCTCACGTAATCTAGCCCATCATACACATTATGATTGATATTGATGACATTCTCTTTGTCAGTGGCTGTTTCTAGTCGTATTGATACGCCGTCCATCTTTGTAACTGTCAAATGTAGTCAAATGAAGTCGTTTGTCTTTATCCTTGTTGCTCTTGCGTTAATATATATATTTATTATTACTGACGTTCATTTAGTTAAGTACAGGTACAGTTGAAACAGATATGTATTTATATCTCGACTGAAATCGATAAATTGCTCTTTTAACAACTTGAATTGTCTGACATAAATCTTTTGCATTTGTCAAAATTACACGAAATGCTCGAATTTTAGGAAACTAATATGAAATAGTTTAGCCAAAATATCATGATAAAGTTGAAAACAAACCCATAGAATCACGCATAAAACCGCCTCATAAATTCGCTAAACTATCCTCGTCTTCAAGTTAACACTTGTGGCTTTTCATTTGAATAAGTTACAACTTACCTGAACTTTTCATGGACCGACATCGTTTGTTCGTTATTGCTCATTATTGAACATGTCAGGTGGTTGTGTCATACAATAGCATGATGACTTTCATTAGCATGCTGTCTCGTAATATAGAGAACATTATTTAATTGAAATACCATATTTATGTAATATATATATATATGTATAGACCAAGTAATGTTATACAGAAAATATACCACATTGGACTAAAACATTCTGGATTTATTAAAATCTTATACCGAATGTTTAGATTATTTCTTACATTTGCATTGAAGCAAACCATCAAGTATGACAAGAAATGTTTTTAAAAGGCTTTACTTTGTATTCTGTCCGAAAAACAGTAATACCTCTCTGTTTAATAGGCATATATCTTAACTTTATAAACTGATCCAAGTTATTTCGAAAAAGTAACATCATCGCATAAAAACGCTCACGCTATGACACTGACTGGAAATAAATTCAAAGCAATTGGCTTTTGTCACCAGTAAAGGTCAATGCCAGCCTCTTTACTTTTGGTCAACCAATATTGAATTTTCGTTTTTTTCCCTAAAGTTGATAATCAATTGTTCCAAAACTAAAAGTCCATTCCAGAAGTTCAGCAGGTAAGGGGTAAAATAAACTTGATGTTCTAACTTTCTCCTCCTTTTGTTCCTTCTTTGTTGATTGGTATGGGCCGAGTGGTTAAAGTCGTTGTCTTCAATCATTTTCCCCTCACCGCTGTGGGTTCGAATCCCGACAGGGACTTTGGATTCTTTCATGTGAGGAAGCTATCCAACTAGCTTACGGAAGGTCGGTGGTTTCTACTTAGGTGCCCGTTCGAGCCTGAAATAATGCACGGAAGGGCACCTGAGGTCCTCCTCCACCAGTAAAGGTGGACCATCGCCATATGACCTACACTGTGTCGGTGTGACGTAAAACTCAATCAATCAAACAAACAAAATTGTTGGCTGGTTGTGTGCTTTTATACACATATATTTTAACTGACAGCGTGTGGCCTGGTGGTTAACGCGTCGTACCAATAACCTAGGGATTGCTGACCGCGTGGGTTCAAACCCCGTTTGGGTCAAATCGTTGCTTTAATGAGCAAAAAACTTTACATTCATTGCTTAGCACTGGTTGGTTCCAGAAACGGATTCGATAGTGTTTCAATAAGTATTTAGCTTCCAACACAATCGAACTAAAATAAATTAGTATAAAATAACTAACACCCATACGTTATACAGCTGATAATCAACTATAAATAATAAAAAAACAGTTCATAAAGCTTGATTTATTGTTTCACTCTTAGAAAAGGAACATACATCTCATTTTCACATGTAAATGTATAATATGACTTTTTTCTAACCACCAATAACGAAAATTATGCAATTGTAAAAGTATTAAAAAAAGGAAAACACAAGTAATTTTGTAACCATTTTGCACATACATTCTGACCATCACGTTAACATATTAGCAACAATTATTTCAACTTATGGTAATATCTAAATCAAAAGAAAACCAAAAATAACTATATAAAACATAAAAAAATAATGTCAAGAAATACAAATATAAACATAAATTAAATTATTCAACAAAGAATCCTATTCTATATTATACTGTTATTTAATTGGTGTTTGTGGAAGACGCAAAACTGTTGTCCCGATTCCAGGGTTGACAGCAAGCTGTTCCACAAACACCAATAAAATAACTGTTTTATTACCTAATGCTTTGCAATCAAACTATAATATTTATTGCAACAACATATAAATAATATTTTTACAACTGTTTTAAATGAATCCTACAGACGTTTGATTTTCTAATAACCACTACCGTACATTGAGCTAAGAGTTCATTTCATATAAGGACATGAATGGTGACATGTTCTGGATCCGTACTCTCAGTGCCTGAAAGGGCGGTTGACCCTTTTTAAGCCTAGGATATATACATACAGTACATTACATCACTGCGCATGCACAAGAATTAAACAGTTGTAAATTAGCAATTCATATTTACGAAGGCATGAGGTAATAATATAGAATGTAATGAAACATATAACTTATGAAATAAAAATATTTTGAAGATCATGATTAATTGTGATAAAGGGTGATTTATGATAGCTCTTGATTACCTTTGAATGCCTTCTTTGTCAACTATGTTAAAATCTTTCAAGAAACGAACATTAGGTTATGAAAAAAATATTGTTGATTATTTTTACAAAATATTTCATCAAATATAGTTTTTTACACTTTAATTTCCGAGTAGCAAATTGAGATTAATATTTTAGCGGGATAAAAAAAGAAAGACCTGTGGGGACAATTTTACACTTTACAAAGTCACAGTGTCAACTTCACAAATTCACGATTTTAACTTCACGAATTCACGTGTTGACAATTTCAGCTCCATAATTTCAAGAATTTTACGTCACAAATGCAGGTGTTTACAATTTCAGCATAAATGCAAGAATTTAGCTTCTTGGCCAGTCATAATAAAGAATATGGTTAAACTAATTCCTTCACAAATGTTTTCACGATTAAATAAATGATAAACATTATCTACATTTTGAGAAAAAAGTCCTCAAAAAATCTCATTGCAAAATCTTGAAAACTCGATCATAAAGTTTAGAAAAAAACAATTTTAAAATGTGTCTCTTAAATTACACCATACTTTCATGTTATGTACTTCCGGTGACGTAAGGTTTATTGTATTTTCGTTGAAAGATCTAGAATACTTCAATTCCAGCATTTCTAATGCAAAGGTGAGTAATTTTAGTCATTTTTATATTCTGCTGTTTAAATTTTAAGGGAAAAATATTTTAGTAGATAAATATAATTGACTACCAACCAATTGATTATGCAGATGCACAAGAGTTAGTCACATAATCAAATATTTTACATAACCGGTCTATATATGATTATTTTATGCTTTTCAGTGGATTACTGATTTATCTGTGAAAATTATATTTGATAATTTCACAGTGAAAATTATCAAAATATAATTTTACACTTTTCAAAGATAAGACTACTTTTTTAAGATTTTCCCCATGCGGTACCTCAATTCTATTATTGTTGACATTTCTGACATTGGCAGGGCTGTTTAGAGAAAAGCAAAGCTAAAATTGATAAATAACTGAAATTTCAAAAGTAATAAAAAGAAGAAAACTTACTTCAATTCATACAAATTAGTGAAATTACCAATCACCAAATATCGTCTATAAATTTTTGTTTCATTTTTACAGTCTGAAAAATACAATTCTTTCCACATGCAGAACTGCTCTTGCTAAAATTTGGGCATATTTAAGTATCCTACGAGCAATAACTGCTTAATAACTTGAAAAGCATTGACAGACATCAGCCCGAAGAATAAGTAAATAACCCAGCGTTCGTAAGTTTGAAAGGCAGCCTTTCAAAAGGTCCATGTGTTCCAATTTCTAGTGCGTAAGAAGTTTCCTGTGTGTCAGTGTTTTAGTAGTGCTTGAGAAGTATCCTCTTGGTATCAGCGTTTTTAGTAGTGCCCTGTATGTTAGTGTTTAAATAATGTCCTGCGTATCAGGGTATGAGTAGTCCTGTGTTTCAGTGTTTGAGAAGTGTCCTGTGTATCAGTGTTTTAGCGCTGCATCTGCGTGTCAGTGTAAGTAGTGCTGTGTTTCAGTGTTTGAGTAGTGTCCTGTGTTTCAGTAGTAGTTTCCTGTGTGTCAGTGTTTAAGTAGTGCTTGAGAAGTATCCTCTTGGTATCAGTGTTGCAGTAGTAATGTGTCATGTGTCAGTAATGTGCTGTGTGTTAGTGTCATGTGTGTCAGTAGTGTCCTATGTGTCAGTATGTCCAGTGAGTCAGTATTGTCCTGTGTGTCAGTGTTGCAGCAGTGGCCTGTTTGTCAATAGTGTCCTGTGTGTGTTAGTGTTGCAGTAGTGTCCTGTGTGTCAGTGTTGCAGTAGTGTCAGTAGTGTCAGTATGTCCTGTGAGTCAGTATTGTCATGTGTGTCAGTGTTGCAGCAGTGTCCTGTGTGTCAGTCTTGCAGTAGTAATATCAGTGTGTCAGTAGTGTCCTGTGTGTCAGCATTGCCGAAGTGTCATGTGTCAGTGTGTCCTGAGAGTCAGTATTGTCCTGTGTGTCAGTGTTGCAGCAGTGTCCTGTGTGTTAGTGTTGCAGTAGTAGTATCAGTGTGTCAGTAGTGTCCTGTGTGTCAGCATTGCCGAAGTGTCCTATGTGTCAGTATGTCCTGTGAGTCAGTATTGTCATGTGTGTCAGTGTTGCAGCAGTGTCCTGTGTGTCAGTGTTGCAGTAGTAATATCAGTGTGTCAGAAGTGTCCTGTGTGTCAGCATTGCCGAAATGTCATGTGTCAGTGTGTCCTGTGTGTCAGTATTGTCATGTGTGTCAGTGTTGCAGTAGTATCAGTGTGTCAGTAGTCAGTAGTGTCCTGTGTGTCAGTATTGCCGAAGTGTCCTGTGTCAGTATGTCCTGTGTGTCAGTATTGTCATGTGTGTCAGTGTTGCAGCAGTGTGCTGTGTGTCAGTGTTGCAGTAGTATCAGTGTGTCAGTAGTCAGTAGTGTCCTGTGTGTCAGCATTGCCGAATGTCCTGTGTCAGTGTGTCCTGTGTGTCAGTGTTGCAGTAGTGTCTTGTGTGTCAGTATGTGAGTTGTGTCTTTTGAATTCGTGTTGTGTGTATAGTGTCATATGTGTAAACATTTGAGTAGTGTGTGAGTAGTTTTTTATTAATTAATAGTCGAAAGATTGTTAGTATTTTAGTGAAGTAGAAAGATTGTTAGTATTTTAGTGGAGTAGCGGGGGATCGAACTCGCAACCCCTAGATTTGTAGTCAGACAGTGTTACCACTGCACCACAGCGCCCGCTCTGATTTATAACCATTTTGGAAGTCCCTTAATTTATACAAACTTGAAATTGAGTAATGCAATTTAATTTCACACCTAAATAGTTAATATAGCTGTTAGCTCTAAAGTGTTTTACAATGGCTGACATTCGTATCCTTGCTCGAGGGTTATGATAAAGGACTTTACAAAAACGAGTAGTAAAAAGAAAATAAGTCAGACTGTTGACAGGCAATAAAAAAACATGCCAGAAAAAAACATGCTTCGTTAAATAGAATCGCAGTTCTAATATTGACAGTAAGTAAGCGAAATTAATACTTATTGTTAATGATAAATGATGGTTTGAGACAAGTCTTTTTAATCTAATCTTCACATGTTAAAGATAACACTGTTAGTGGAAATTAGGTGAAAAAAGTATGTTAAAGCAGCAACACTCCAGCCTCATACTAACGGTTATGAATTTTTTAAAAATTTAATGTGAATTAAAGGTAAAACATTTTCGAGGGAACAAAGAAACTAATTTACATATCGCAAAGAACACTTTCAATCCACGTAAATAAGCAAATAAATTTCGAAAAAAACAAATATATGACACGTTAGATGAATTCTACCAAATGGTATTACCCCGCACTCTACGTCGACCAAGGCACACAGTTCGCGTGAATCCTCAGCTAACTACCAGAATGTTTCTTTTTTGGTTCAGTATATTTGGTAATTCAGATATTGCATGGATATTAACGGTTAACAAATGTTACGGTTATATAACAAGATATGTGTTTCCATAATATACCTTCACCATACATCGATCAAGGCACGTTGGTTATTCGCGTGAATCCACTATACTATACCTATCAGAAGGTAGTTGGCAACTCGAACTTTGCATGTTTACCCATAATAACAGAAAGTGTTTTTTCCAGAATAAATATGACGGGTATATAGCAAGATAGATGTATTCTTCAACATTGAAAACCCTGTCTCCCTATGTCCTCCAGGGGACTCAGTTGGTTTTTTGCTTGTATACAAAACTATATACTGGAAGGTAGTTGGTAATTCGGATATTGCATATATTCCTCCGAAAACAAAGTATTTATTCTGAAACAAATGTTACCGTTATATAACTAAATACACTGTATGTGTTTTCTATATGTATAATATGGTAACACACCCTTCACAATAAATCGACCTGGGAACTCATCTGGTTATTAGCTTGAATCCCAAACTGCCAACCAGAAGGCAGTTGGTTATTCGAACTTCTGGTAGGTAGTCTCTAAAAATAGAAAAAAAAATCACAAAAAAGTTACAGATATATGACAAGATAGAGGAATTCTACCAAATGGAATCACCCCGTCTCCATACGTCGACCAGGGGACCCAGTTGGTTATTTGTGTGAATCCCAAACTACCTACCACAAGGTAGTTGGTAATTCGAACTTCTGCTGTTAGATAGTTTGGGATTCGCGCGATAAACAACTAGGTTCTCTCCTTTATTCTGTGTTTAAAAAATGTTATGAAGTGTTCTAACATTTCATTCTGGTGATAGAGAATTGAATTGCCAACTACCAGCTGTTGAATTGTTGGGAATTACGAATAACCAACTATCAGCTAGTATAGGTAGTTGGTTATTCGAATATCCAACTACCAACTACCTACAAAATTGACGCTCATTCATTTTTGTATCTTTAAAGGGGGACTCCACTGAGGTTTTTTGACATGATGGTACTGGAAATATTTATTCCAGATAAATGAACTATTTGATGTAGGTTTAGACCTGTAATCTTTGCGCAAAATTTCAGATCATTCGCGCAATTTTTTTTTTGTTTTTTTTTTTTTCAGAATGATTATTCAAATTGTAAAAAAAGGACCAAAAATGATAAGCGGTTAAACACTCAAATCGGGCTTAGAAAAGCATAAAAACACGATTTTCCATTTTATTTCAAAGTATTTTTCTTAACTATCTTTCCATAATTTATATTTCTATTTATCTGTTTAAAGTTCCCCACTCATTTATGAAAGAATTAATGTTATAAGTTTTAGGATTTTTAAACCTTAGTGAAGTCCTTTACACATTCCATTAGCGGATAGAATAAGTCTATACAGTCATAATCCAGCAAGTTATTTAAATATGATTTTCACATTATACAGTCCCTTGAGTAGTAAATGGTATGTTCTTGGAAAGTAGTCCCGACAATAAAATACATATTAAGTCTTTATTTTTAATCATGCAGACCAATAACACGCAGTTTAATGTAAAGTTCTTGTCCACCTCTTTGTGAAATGTTGTGATGCTTAAACATGTACGTAACGAATTTTATTTTTAGACGTAGTAACAGTTTACACTTTATCTATTTCTAAATGGGTCCTACTTCTCTTATTGAATGGCTTTAGGATAGAAACTATATAAACCGCGCATAGAATACGGGACATTCTAAAAACTAAATTAACAATTGCAAATTCATATTAAAAAGAAGAAGGAAAACCAAACTCAATAAAAAGGTTAACATTTTTATCTAGAATCTGTGAGCAGAGTTTATATTGTCAAATATTTAGCCGGTCACTAAACTGTAAAGATGTTTGTTATTATTTTTGGTGAATAAATGCCAGTGCGTTATTGAATGCAGATGTTTTACATGTTAGCTTGTTGTTTTTTAAAATATTTATCTTATATTATTTCCACACCGATTATTTGCTTTCGAAATGAACCTCTTACCGTCCAATATACTTGTATTTTTCTGTATTGGACACTATCCAATATGAATTTTTATGTACCATTAAGGATAAAAGCCGATAACGATAAAGTATCCGAACGATGTCTGTACACAGGGAAATCAATTTGGACTCTTCAGGCGACTCGTCATATAGGTTACAAACTACATGTATTCCTGTCCAAACATATACCTTATGATTTTACACCTTATAAAATACAACCAAAGAACGTTCAGTCTTTGAACCACGTGATTTTCCAATAGAATTCAATAATTGATCCAATTTTATCAATTTAGCATTGATTCGATTTCCAGAGTCCATATAATCCATATTAAAGGCATATCGTATCCCATATAGCCTCGTTTTCATTTTCAAAATCCAACATTATTATATCAAATGCATATCGTACTCCATCTAGCCTCGCTTTCATGTTCAGAGTCCAAAAAGTCATTTCAAATTCTTAATTGTACTCGAAGTAAGAGTTCTGTGAAGTAAAGAGGTCATTTATACGTGTACATTATTGAGAACAATACTGATTCTATTGGACTCGTACACAGCTGCAAAACAGACTCGGCTGTGAACTCAAGCAATATAATTCAGTATTATACCTTACAATGTAAAATAACCTCGTATTAGTATTAATGTAAAGAAATAGGATGCCTTCTTCATTAGAGTTGATAACCAGAGAACTTTCCTTATATTGTTAATGTAATAACCTCTTGTACTGTTCTTTTTTTTTCTATATAAAGGGCGTCCGTGGCCAAGTGGTTAAAGACGTTGACTTGAAACCACTTGCCCCTCACCGATGCGGTTTCATATCCCGACAGGGACTTTGAATTCTTTCATGTGAAGAAGTTATCCCGCTAGCTTACGGAACGTCGGTGGTTCTTCTAAGGGCCCTGTTCGTGCCTGAAATAATGCACAGAAGTGCAACTGAGGTAAAGCTGGAAGTCGCCATATGACATATACTGTGTCGGTGTGACGTAAAAACAAACAATTTTTCTTTATAAAATCTTATATAAATTTGTTTTTTTTACCCAACAGACTGACATAGCGGAACAGTTGTCATTCAAACGAAAGACAGCAACCTGGGTATACAAGGAGCATCTCCGACCAATGATATATAGTTTGAAAGCTGACCATGATTTAAGCATTCCTGGCGAGTTCACTTTATACCTTAACAACACGTACTACACGGAAAATATCAGTATAATTTTAAAAAAGTTTTTAAGGAAAAAAGAACATAAATGCTAAGTACTATGGTTTTATCATGTATTACGTTGTTAAACGTTCTGTACTGTGTTGTCCGTATTATGTACTGTGTTGTCCGCACTCCGTGCTGTGTTGTCCGTACAATGTTCTGTGTTGTCAGTACTATGTACTGTGTTGTTCGTACTTTGTGTTGTGTTGTCCGTACTCTGTGCTGTGTTGTCCGTACTCTGTTCTGCGTTGCCTCTACTCTATGCTGTGTTGTCCATACTCCTCCCTGTGTTGTCCGTACTCTTTACTGTGTTATCAATACTCTGTGCTGTGCTGTCAGTACTTTGTGCTGTGTTATTCGAACTCTTCGCTGTGTTGTCCATACTCTGTGCTGCGTTGTCCGTACTCTGTGCTGTGTTGTCCAAAAACTGTGCTGTGTTATCCGTACTATGTACTGTGTTGTACGTACTCTGTATTGTGTTGTCTGTACTCTGTACTGTGTTGTCCGTACTCTGTGCTGTGTTGTCCGCATTATTAGCTGTCCGTACTATGTGCTGTATTGCATTGTGCTGTTCATCAGTGCATGCACGTATGGGGTAATGAATTAGAAGAGCTTCATTGTTTTGAAAACACGTTTTAAAATCTTACATAATAAAACAGGGTCCATGCGTGTTACATTTAAATCATCATGAAATATCGTATAAATATGTATAATAATCATGAATATTTTATATTTATATAAAATATTTTGTATCTATGTAAACTTATCATGAATAAAATGTACCTGTAAATATATTGTAAAATGAATATTGTATATATTCAATATGTTAATATCATGAATATTTTATATATCTATGTAAAATTATCATGAATACCTTATTAAAAAATATCATGAATGTTTTTAATGTACACTAGTCATAAATATATGTACGTAAAACTGTCACGAAACTTATGAAAAAGTTATCATAAATATCTAGAAAACCTTATATTCATGTAAAGTTATAAATCATAAATATGAAGAATATCTTATATGAATGTATAAGTCATAATAAATATCTAGAATATCTTATATTTATGTAAAGTTATCATTCATATCTAGAAAACCTTATTTTTATGTAAATTTATCATAAATTTCTAGAATACATTATATTTATGTAAAGTTATCATAAATATCTAGAAAACACTATATTTATGTAAAGTTTTCATAAATTTCTAGAATACCTTATATCTATGTAAAGTTAATCATAAATATCTAGAATACCTAGCATTTATGTAAAGTTATCACATATTGTATTTATACATGGTTATCATGCATATCTAGAATATCTTATATTAATGTAAAGTTATCATATATGTCTAGAATACCTTATATGTCAAGTTTATCATAAATATGTAGAATATCTTTACATTTATATTCAGGTATTGGGACAGACGAGGTGATCATTGTACAAGTTATGTTTAGGGCTTTGATGAGTTCGAAGAAAAGCTACTTGAATCAAGATATATAACAAAACATCAGATGTCAGAGAAACTCTTTGCATAGAAAAGCTAGTTGAGGTTCACAGGACACTGAAGACATGACTTTCATCCTGCAGCTACTATTTCTGGTTCTATGAAGGCTCACCCTTACTGGTTTAAGATTATCAAAACATTGTCACACCATCACATGTTATACAAATGTTTCGCTTTCTGCTGAGCAAATTTTGCAGATGCACATGAGCAGAGTATCGATTTCGCTGTTGCTAAAAATAGATGTTTTCCTAAACTTTATTATAAATTTATCATGGAAATATAATATTATATATGAAAGAATTACAACAGTCCCTGGCAGATTCAAACCACAATCGTAAACACTAGTTTCGAAAGCTTACTGGTTTGAAGGAATACATTAATTATCTCTTAGGTATTATTTTTAAGCGCGTATAAACACCAATCATCAATAATCTAGTTGGGGATAGCTATGTCACATTATAGATTCCAAAACCTAGACAGGACTCGAACCTACAGTTGCAAAGAAGTAAGTGTTTTGAAGTCATTGGCCGTAAAACATTCGACCAAAACTGCCAATTTAGTTTATTTGTATGGAGGTTTAGGGCCATTTTGTTCAGTTTTTTCCTACTTATATGGCACATATAATGCCTAGCAGTCAGCGCTACTTTTCAGGTGACAGGGCAATTTACACGCTTTAAATTCGTTATAAACAATATAACGTGATATATATATGTTTTCTAAAGAAGAAAAATGTATTCATTGCTTTGGCTAAAACATGGCTCATAAATGTTTGAATATATTTGTAGATATTTTCATGATTAGAAGTATACAGCTGAAAACACAATTATAGCTTGCTTTACACTTTAGTACCTACATTTTCAGTTATGTCACATAAATTATTGGATTTAATTTAAAAGGCAGGGAATGCAAATTCGCTTTTTTATTATCAAATTATGTTATAATGTCATTTTTCTTACATGAAAACAAAAACAATTTGTTATTTGAATAAGGGCTAAAGGGACTGAACGACACCGGACAAAGTTACTAGGGATATATTCAAGCATTGACAGGAACTATGCAATTTAGTCACATGTATATGTTGTCCGATATATGATAAGTCTGGCTCCAGGTGACAAAATGATAGAAAATAAATTGTGTTGTATATTTCAGTGTTCTTTACGTTACGAAATTTCTTTTCTCTTTTAAAATGTGTTCTTTCAATAAATGGGATATTACTAAATTTCCCTGTAAATAAAAGCTGCAATTAACATTGCAGATATATTACCCTTGCGACGGACTTGATTTTTCCGAACAGAAATGCAAACACAATGTATATAAATCATAATTATTGTGTAAAATGCATTGAATTTTTGGAATTATAATTTAGAAAAATTCATAACAACTCTTTTCTTGGTAGAGCTAAAATATAAGAATATTTAATGGAATCTGACTTGAAATGGAAAATGATTTATCATTAGTGGGTGGGGTAATGTTTTATACCAGTCTGAATGATTATGTATTGATTATGCAGAGTTGCGACTTTTTGAATGTAATGAACTTTGTTAAAGTGTTTTAGATTAAATAATTTTATGTATTAATGTGTTACTTTGTTAATGTCGAATATTTGCGAAAGTAACAAGGGTTTTTTAATTTCACAGATTTTTTCTTATTGAAATTCATATGATTTTAATACATGACATTTTTAGCATTTTATACTTGGCATTTTTTTTGAAGACTCGTTTCCTGTAGCAACACATATATAGTAGATAACAAATATACAAATATCTTTTCTGAAGGAATTTGTTTGAGGTTGAGTCTTTTTTGGCTTAAATGCCTAGCATACTCTTGATTGGCGATTGTTAACTCACGAATTCACATCTTCATAATTATAACTTAAAGAATTAATGATAGGACGTAACACCAAAAAAACATCCCTGCAAAAGTAAAATTTATAATAAATTCCGTGGACATTTATGAACAAAAATAAACCATTAGTGATAGTGTTGTATCTAGCCAAAAAAAGGATAGGACACACAGGAAACTGGGCAGAGCACAAATGTTCGATGGAACAGGGTGCGCTGTGATAAATCTATGAATTTTAGCATTGTTTTAAAATTGATTCCAATGAAAAGGTAACAGGATAAATAAGCAGTATCAGTTTTACTAAACATACAAATGTAATTGAAGAAAACATCAATAATATAACTATTTTCATTGACAAAAAAGAATGTATTTATCTTAAAGGGTACTAATAATTTGTTATAGATAATTTCATAGATAATTGCATGCTACTAGAAATAAAACTATGTTAAAAGTATCAAAACTAAACTATTAAACACTTTATAAAATCTCCATAAAAAAGAAATGTATAAATGAATGAAGTCAATCATGCCACCTACTGATTGCAGTTTCATCATTCAAATACTTTTCATTTTTGAGCACATCTAGCAGTTTATTTGTGCTTTCAACAGCCAACCTGTTTATTAGAACACTTACAATTCTTTTACGCCCAGTCACTGCCGAATGCAACAAATTTATTAAATCATGGTCCTTTCTTATAAATGACTAGGTTTCTTTATAAATTGTCTCGGTCTTCTCATCATCAATCTGAACATCTTTCATAAAATCAATATTCACTTCTCCACTTTCAGCGTCGGTGTACTTAACACAACATGCTAAATGTTTCTTATTGGAGACATCAGTAGTTTCGTCTGTAAGTACTGCGTATGCTGGAATTGCTTTCACCTTTTATTTATTGTTTCCTAGATATCCTCGGACATAGCATTTAGTAGTTCATCTGTGGCTGCACGGCTCTTGTAGGATGTATTCTTCCCTTGGAAAGATTTGCTAGTACTGGGCTTTTCAATTCATTTATAGCAAAGTCAATAAAGTCTTCATACACAGTTGTGTGTGGAATATAGTGTTTCTCCTTTTCATCCAGTGGTGTTCTTTCGTTGATTGCAATTCGAATGTTCATTTGGTTTTGTGTTTCTATTTTAACAGCATCCTGATGCTGCTC